>NC_088616.1:15935893-15940893 GCF_036013475.1 Columba livia | reverse complement strand
CAGAAACACGTCCCCCTCGCATTCCTCTCCTGAAATCCGACAGAAAATGAGGCATTTATTGCTACAGGCAAAATTTGGTCCAGTGGACACAGTTTACATTTAGTATTTATAGAGAAAGAAATTAAATTATGGTGAAAAGTGAAGCCCTTGACCCCAGAATTAATACCAACCCCATCATTTTCTTATTTCTGTTAGGGCTGCGCAGTCCAAATTCAAGTTACCTTTTAGCTCTAAGGAGAGGCAAGGAGACCATAATTAAACTAATCTATAGGGGGGAGGGAACAGCAATAATAAAGCAGTATATTGTATGGCATTCAATTAGGTGAATGAATATAGCTCCGGACAGACAACATAGATTAGAGACTCACTTCCTTTTAATTTCAATTTTAGCTTCCCCCTCTCCCATACCCACACCAACCAGCACTAGGAAATGTATCATCTTGACTGGGTATTTTATAAGTGGAAAATCTATTTGTATGTTTTCAGAGATAAAGTGTCTCTTCCTCTCTCTCTCTCTCTCCTTTTCCCTTCCTATATATATCTTTTTCCCCCTTTCTCTGCCCACCCTGCCCGCCCCCCCAACTCCAAGGGCTTAATTCCGCACGAACCTCCCAAGAAGATTTAGAGAGTTTCCCTGTTTGATTTTCCAGCCCGGCTCTTTCTCTCCCTCTCCTCTTTGTTGAACGCAAACGCTGCTTCTCCCCGCGCTCCTCTTGCACCTTCCCCGGGCCGGGGGTGCCGGGCTGGGTCTCCCCTGGTCCCGGGGACCAAGAGCTGCGGACTAGGGATGGGAGGGGTGAAAAGCATCCGCCTGCCCCCCCGCCTTCCTCCCTCTTAGGAGCTTGGAAAGAGTTCCTCTCACCAGGCTCTGCGGGAGAGGACACAAAACTGGGGGCTCTCAGCCCCGCGCTTTGCCGGAGAACGGGCCCTCTAATTATTAACCGGGGGAAACTATCGATATTTTATTTGGGAGAAAACTTCTATGGGGACGTAATTTAATTAGGAAAAATGTGTCGGCTGTTTGGAAGCTGTTAACGACTGGGGGGGCGAAACGCGGGGTGTGCGACGGGCTGCCTTCCTGCTGGGGAGGTGGTGGCGTTAGTAAGAGGGGAGGGATTGGAACTTTATTTGGGTTTGATTCTTTTTTGGCCTCCTCTTTAGCGAACAGAGGCTGCTCCTCGTTGTGGCTGTGCTCACAATTCAAGGGTTGTGGTTGCCGCTGGGGAGGGGGAGGTGTCCGTGGCCGAATCGATAGAAGATTGCATTAATTATGATTTCGATTGATAAGCTCAAATTTCCTTCTGAACGCTGCAAACGGTTCTTCCCTCTCTTTTTTTTTTTTTTTTCATTTCCCCCCCATTTTTTCCCTCTGCCCCCCTCCCCTCTCCCCTGTTATAGACCCGGAGAGGAGATGAAAAGGCTTGTAGTTTTAAATTCAATGTGACAGCTCTGGAAAGAGCGGATGATGAATCTCCTATTATTGGATCAGTCTATTTGCCGCTCAATGTCTCTCTGTAATTGGAGCAACATCACTTTAAAGGTTCAGAGAGTAGAGCATTTCTGGTGAAAAATCCCCACAACACGCTGGTGAATGTTTTAAAGGGAAATCTATTAGTGATTTGGAGAGGGGAGGGGACAAGGGGGAAGAGGGTGGGTTGGAGAGGTGGGGGGGGAGGCTGAGTGTGTGTGTGTAACTCCGGCTGTTTAGTATTTAACCGGGTATCAGGCAGATCCGTGTGTTCCCCTCCGGCCCCCCCCGCACCCTCCCCTGCCCGCCCGGCCCCCGCCGCCCTCCTCGGGCTGGAGTTCGTATCAAAGCCCCCCTTGTCTTGTTGTGACAGCTCTGATATTGTTTATTGAGGCTGGATGTCAGGTATAATTAGCAATCGATATGGAAAACGTTTGCTCCCCACACTGGCACGTCTCTGACGTCAGGACCGATTAACGTTTCTTATTGGTCCCAAATTCCCCCAGCCTGAGCTAATTATTGGGAGCCTGATGTTGATAAAGTTAAAGCGCCCGGGCGCCCTGCAGCATGAGCCCCTCGCCGCGCCGCCTCCTCCTCCTCCGGCAGCAGCACCCCCGGCCCCAGCCGCCCCAGCGCCCCCAGCCCCGCCGGCACCCCCCGCGCTAGAGCCGCCCCCATGATGGACAGCCGCATCCTGGAGCATCCCCATGCCCAGTTCGGGGGTATGGTGGGTTTCCCTTACCCGCTCGGTCACCACCACGTCTATGAGCTGGCCGGGCACCAGCTGCAGTCGGCGGCCGCCTCCGTCCCCTTCTCCATCGATGGATTACTGAGCGGCTCCTGCGCCGCCTCCGTGGTCAACCCGGCGCCGCTCATCCCCTCCGGCTGCGGGGTGAGCGGGGACACTCAACCCTTCAAACTCGCAGGTAGGAGCGGCCCCATCCCCTCCCCTCGCCTCCCCTGCCCCGACCGCCGCTCCCCGCCCGGAGTGTGTCAGTGCGGAGAAGGAAAAGCACCGCGCCCCCCCAGCCCCGCATCCCTAGCTGCGGGTATTGGGGTGCCTGGAGGGGGGGCGGCTATGCTGGGCCCCCCGCGAGGGGGCGGACAGGACAGGGCTCTGGGCCGAGCGCCGGGAGCATCTCCGCTCCCACCGGCGTGGGGCCACGTCTGAACAATAGCGGGCCCGGCCTGGTGCCTTCCGCCAGAGTTTGTGTCTGGGATGGGGGGCTCGGAGCATTCCATAAAAAAAATAAAACTAAAAAATCGTTGGAGTTTGGGGAATGAAAAGCAGTGATTATTTCCTTAAACGATTTAACGGAAGGGAAGCGCTCTCCTTCCCTCCCCACCGGCCTGTGGTACCGCTATTGTTCCGCTATTAGAACACTCGGTCGCCCCAACATCCTTTTTAGTAATCCTGGAACAGCCTCCCTCTGCACCTCTACTAAATAAAAATTATTAGTGTTATTATTAAATTCCACACCTGCTGGAAAACGTCAGGAGAGGTGCAGCCAGGGCTGTAAATCCCCAACCTGGAGATGTTCCTTCTTGGAGAGGCTGCGATCACCCAGCCCCACGCCTGCCCGTGCTTGGGGGTCTGCGGGAGGCTCGGGGGCCGCCCTGCTCTGGGGGTTCGTGTGGGACCGGTCCGGGAGCTGCCACCCACGCAGGAGCTCCGGGGGAACCGGGGAAGGGAAGGAGGGAGGGCTTTTAATTTAATTTTTTTTAATGGAATCTTTGGTGGCTGGAGCAAATATTGGAACTTCTCTCTCTCTCTCTGCCAGCTGAGTGCCTGTGGAAAGCTTCCTTCAGGAATAAATGTTCTGTAAAGTACATTTTCGGAGGAGGCGAGGGCAGATCGGGTTCCTCCCCATTTTTAGCGCAGGTGTGTGTATAATCCCGCTCTTTTATCAACGCTGCTGAGCACAAAAGTTAAAAGGCTCCTGTGAATGGCAGGGAGGGTGGGAGAAGGCCTGTCTTCCAGGGACCTGAGGGTATTTCTGCCTTTTCAGACTCTGGTGACCCGGACAAAGAAAGTCCTGGCTGTAAAAGAAGACGAACCCGCACCAATTTTACCGGCTGGCAGCTCGAGGAGCTGGAAAAGGCGTTTAATGAGAGTCATTACCCGGACGTGTTTATGCGAGAGGCTCTGGCTCTCAGGCTGGACTTGGTGGAGTCCAGAGTGCAGGTAAAAGCCGTGTGTCCCCCCCGCCTCTTCCCCTGCCCTCTCCCTGCGGCGAGCGGTCCCTGGGGACGCCCGCCGGACCCGCATCCCCGCGCCGGGACGGGCCCTGCGCGCTCGGGCCCTCAGCCCCGCTCCTCCCCGCCTCGCCTTTTGTTTCCCTGCCTTGCACTGGTCCTTGCTGGTTTATTTTCTTATTATTATTAATATTCTTTTAATCTTTACGAACGAGCCTCCGAGAGTGGCTTTCCAGTCTAGGTTCCCTAAAGCTTTTTCATTTTTAAATTTATTTAAAAAATATTTTTCTCCTGCAAGCATTTTTCTTACATGAGCCAAGGGCAAAAAATTAGCATGCGAATATGAGACTTAATCACGGACGGGGTACACGGGAGAATGCCAATAAAGCTCGTAGGCGCATCGAGAGCATGTGGAACTTGTAAAACTTAATTTTAACGAACTGCTCAGGCCCTCCGTCCTACGAGATAGGGAGGGGAGCCATCCATTTGCTTAAAAAAATATATATAAATATATTTAAAAGTGAACGAAGTCGGGGGATGCGGGTGTGATGTGGGCTGGCTGTTTGTCTCCAGAAACTGTTTCATACTGTGGTGGCTGCGATCGGTCGGCGAGGCCGAGCCGTCGCCCCTGCTCCCCGTCCTGCCGGGCTGCTCGGCCCGGGAGCCCGCGGTCGTGCGGGGCGGCTGTGCTCGGTGGGTTGCGGTGGGTCGGCTTCGCGTGGGCTGCATGTGCGCGAAATGCGTCTTTATCCCATCTCGGGCGGCGGGGCCGGTCCCCCCGGGATAAGCTGACGCCGTTTGCCGCGGTTCCTCCATCATCTTTGTCTCATGGTGCCTTTCCGAGCCGCTTTTCCCTTCCTGCGCCGGCTCCGAGAGCATCCTCTCCGCCGTGCCTGGGCGGGCGGGAGCCTGCGGGGCTTTCCTGGGAATGCACAGGGCCCGGCCGAGGGAAAGGAGCCGGGATCGGCTGGCCGATATCCCCGCGATGGTCCCGAGCTGGTGTCATGCTCCGGCTTCAAACGCAACCTCTGGCTCCGGCCGGGAACAGGCGCTGCCCGCAGCCCCGATGGGCCGAGGCCCTGCTGGCGCAGGGGGGAACGCGAACGACGGGGAAACGCCGAAGCAAGCAGAAACAGGGCCGGAACAGTTAGGATTTAATTTTTTTATTCTCCCATAATCTGTAACAAACCAAACCCCATTTTTTAGGTGATCCAACCCATCTGCTCCGACGCCCGGGACGGGCAGGAGGCCCAGCTCCCGCTCCACAGGGCCAGGCGATACCCCCTGCCGCCGCCTCTCCCTTCGGCCCGCTTATTGTGCTGTGCTTTATTGCATT